>NW_028321897.1:36090000-36105000 GCF_036245765.1 Copidosoma floridanum | reverse complement strand
AAGATTTTGAGAAGCGCTTCGATCATGATAATGTTAATATTGATATTGATGATGATTTTGATGGGGATAACGATAATGATGAGGAAAATGATGATGGTAATGATAATGATGATGATAATGATAATGTAGATGATAATGATAATAATATTGATAATAATGAAGATGTTAATGTTGATCATGATATAATCTATAATGATAGTATGGATAAAAATGAGAATGATACTAATAAAAACAATGTTTATGGTGATAATATTGCTGCTTCTGATAATGATAATAACGATGACGTAGATTATATTAATGGTGACAAAAATGACAATTGTAATGATAATAATTATAATAATACTAATGCTATTGTTAATAGTGATGATAATCAAAATGGTAAGAATTCTGTTACTGATAAATAAGATGATGATGATAATATATTAGTAAAAATGATAAAAACGATCGTAAAAAAGCTAATAATTAAGATTATAAAGTTGATGATATTGATCATGATAATTATGATGATGATTATGTTGAGGATAATGATGATTATAATGATGATGATGATGATGATGATGATAATAATGATATTGTTATTGTTGATAATAATATTATTTATAAGGATGGTATAAATGTTAATAAGGATAATAATTATGGCGATAATGATAATAATGTTAATGTTACTAATGATATTATTTATAATGAAAATTTGGATGTAAATAAAAACGATAATAATGGCGATAATGATTATGTTAATAATATTGCTGCTTCTGATAATAATGATGACAAAAACGTATGTAATATAAATAATGACAGAAATATTGATCGTGATAATAAAAATTATGATAATACTGTCGTAAATAATGATAGTTATAATAGAAAAAATGACAAAATATCTGATAATGATAAATAAAATGAAAATAATCATAATGTTAGTAATAATAATAATGACGATAGTAATAATGCTGATGATGATGGTTATGACGATGGTAATAATAATCATGATCATGATCATGATGATGATGATGATGATGATGATGATGATGATGATAATGATGATAATAATGGTGATGATGATAATGATGATGATAATAATGATAATGTCAATATTGATAATATTTATAACTACAAAAATAGTAATAATAGTTAAAATAAAGATTTTGAACTTCGCTTCGAGCATGACAATGTTGATGATGATAATTGTAATGTCTATGATGATGATGACGGTGATGATGATGATGATGATGATAATGATGATGATGATGATAATAATGAGAATGATGATAAGGAAGATAATGGTAATGATGTTAATGTTACTAATGATATTTTTTATAATGAAAGTAAGGATGTAGAAGAGAAAAATAATAATGGCGATCATAAATATGATAATAATATAGCTGCTCTTAGGGATGATGATAAAGATGACGTAGATAATATTAATGATGACAAAAATAATAATTGTAATAATAATAATTACATAAAATACTGATGCTATTGATAATAGTGATAATGGTAAAAATGATAGCAATGCCGATAAAAATAAATGAGCTGATGATGATAATAATGTTAATAATAATTATTATTACGATAAGAATAATGCTAATGATAATGATGATGAAGTTAATGGTAATGATCATGATGATCATGATGATCATGATGATCATGATGATAATGATGATGATCATAATGATGTTAATTTTAATAATGATATTATTTATAATAAAAGTATGGATGTAAATAATAGAGATAATAATAGCGATAATGATTGTGATTATATAATTGCTGCTTCTTATGATAATGATGACGATGACGTAGATAAAACTTATGATGACAAAAAAAATTATCGTTATCATCAAGATGATGATGATTACAATGATGATGATGATGATAATGATAATGATCATGATGATTATAATGATGATAATGATGATAATGATGATAATAATACTGATTATGATGTCAATGATAATGATGAAAATGTTAATAGTGATAATAATTATAACAATAAAAATAATAAGAATAAGGATAATAATAAAGATTTTGCCGATAGTTTCGATTATGATAATTTTGAGGATAAACATGATGATGATGATGATGATGATGATGATAATGATGATGATAATGCTTATCATGATGATGATGATAATGATATTGATGATAATGATGGCAAAGTCAATATTGATGATAATTATAACAACGAAATTAGTAATAATGATAAAAATAAAGATTTTGAAAAGCGCTTCGATCATGATAATGTTAATATTGATATTGATGATGATTTTGATGGGGATAACGATAATGATGAGGAAAATGATGATGGTAATGATAATGATGATGATAATGATAATGTAGATGATAATGATAATAATATTGATAATAATGAAGATGTTAATGTTGATCATGATATAATCTATAATGATAGTATGGATAAAAATGAGAATGATACTAATAAAAACAATGTTTATGGTGATAATATTGCTGCTTCTGATAATGATAATAACGATGACGTAGATTATATTAATGGTGACAAAAATGACAATTGTAATGATAATAATTATAATAATACTAATGCTATTGTTAATAGTGATGATAATCAAAATGGTAAGAATTCTGTTACTGATAAATAAGATGATGATGATAATATATTAGTAAAAATGATAAAAACGATCGTAAAAAAGCTAATAATTAAGATTATAAAGTTGATGATATTGATCATGATAATTATGATGATGATTATGTTGAGGATAATGATGATTATAATGATGATGATGATGATGATGATGATAATAATGATATTGTTATTGTTGATAATAATATTATTTATAAGGATGGTATAAATGTTAATAAGGATAATAATTATGGCGATAATGATAATAATGTTAATGTTACTAATGATATTATTTATAATGAAAATTTGGATGTAAATAAAAACGATAATAATGGCGATAATGATTATGTTAATAATATTGCTGCTTCTGATAATAATGATGACAAAAACGTATGTAATATAAATAATGACAGAAATATTGATCGTGATAATAAAAATTATGATAATACTGTCGTAAATAATGATAGTTATAATAGAAAAAATGACAAAATATCTGATAATGATAAATAAAATGAAAATAATCATAATGTTAGTAATAATAATAATGACGATAGTAATAATGCTGATGATGATGGTTATGACGATGGTAATAATAATCATGATCATGATCATGATGATGATGATGATGATGATGATGATGATGATGATAATGATGATAATAATGGTGATGATGATAATGATGATGATAATAATGATAATGTCAATATTGATAATATTTATAACTACAAAAATAGTAATAATAGTTAAAATAAAGATTTTGAACTTCGCTTCGAGCATGACAATGTTGATGATGATAATTGTAATGTCTATGATGATGATGACGGTGATGATGATGATGATGATGATAATGATGATGATGATGATAATAATGAGAATGATGATAAGGAAGATAATGGTTATGATGTTAATGTTACTAATGATATTTTTTATAATGAAAGTAAGGATGTAGAAGAGAAAAATAATAATGGCGATCATAAATATGATAATATTATAGGTGCTCTTAGGGATGATGATAAAGATGACGTAGATAATATTAATGATGACAAAAATAATAATTGTAATAATAATAATTACATAAAATACTGATGCTATTGATAATAGTGATAATGGTAAAAATGATAGCAATGCCGATAAAAATAAATGAGCTGATGATGATAATAATGTTAATAATAATTATTATTACGATAAGAATAATGCTAATGATAATGATGATGAAGTTAATGGTAATGATCATGATGATCATGATGATCATGATGATCATGATGATAATGATGATGATCATAATGATGTTAATTTTAATAATGATATTATTTATAATAAAAGTATGGATGTAAATAATAGAGATAATAATAGCGATAATGATTGTGATTATATAATTGCTGCTTCTTATGATAATGATGACGATGACGTAGATAAAACTTATGATGACAAAAAAAATTATCGTTATCATCAAGATGATGATGATTACAATGATGATGATGATGATAATGATAATGATCATGATGATTATAATGATGATAATGATGATAATGATGATAATAATACTGATTATGATGTCAATGATAATGATGAAAATGTTAATAGTGATAATAATTATAACAATAAAAATAATAAGAATAAGGATAATAATAAAGATTTTGCCGATAGTTTCGATTATGATAATTTTGAGGATAAACATGATGATGATGATGATGATGATGATGATAATGATGATGATAATGCTTATCATGATGATGATGATAATGATATTGATGATGATGATGGCAAAGTCAATATTGATGATAATTATAACAACGAAATTAGTAATAATGATAAAAATAAAGATTTTGAGAAGCGCTTCGATCATGATAATGTTAATATTGATATTGATGATGATTTTGATGGGGATAACGATAATGATGAGGAAAATGATGATGGTAATGATAATGATGATGATAATGATAATGTAGATGATAATGATAATAATATTGATAATAATGAAGATGTTAATGTTGATCATGATATAATCTATAATGATAGTATGGATAAAAATGAGAATGATACTAATAAAAACAATGTTTATGGTGATAATATTGCTGCTTCTGATAATGATAATAACGATGACGTAGATTATATTAATGGTGACAAAAATGACAATTGTAATGATAATAATTATAATAATACTAATGCTATTGTTAATAGTGATGATAATCAAAATGGTAAGAATTCTGTTACTGATAAATAAGATGATGATGATAATATATTAGTAAAAATGATAAAAACGATCGTAAAAAAGCTAATAATTAAGATTATAAAGTTGATGATATTGATCATGATAATTATGATGATGATTATGTTGAGGATAATGATGATTATAATGATGATGATGATGATGATGATGATAATAATGATATTGTTATTGTTGATAATAATATTATTTATAAGGATGGTATAAATGTTAATAAGGATAATAATTATGGCGATAATGATAATAATGTTAATGTTACTAATGATATTATTTATAATGAAAATTTGGATGTAAATAAAAACGATAATAATGGCGATAATGATTATGTTAATAATATTGCTGCTTCTGATAATAATGATGACAAAAACGTATGTTATATTAATAATGACAAAAATATTGATCGTAATCATAATAACTATAATCATATTGTCGTAAATAATGATAGTTATAATAGGAAAAATGACAAAAAATCTGATAATAGTAAATAAGATAATAATAATTATAATGTTTATAATAATAATGACGGAAGTAATAATGCTGATGATGACGGTTATGACGATGATTATAATAATCATGATCAAGATGATGATGATAATGATGATAATGATGATGATGATGATGATGATGATGATGATAATGATGATGATGATGATGATGATGGTGAAAATGATGTTAATGTTGATAATAATACAATTTAGAATGATAGTATAAATGGTAATAAGGATGATAATAATGTGCGATAATGATGATAATTTAATTCTGCTTCTGATGATAATAATGACAATGACATAATTAATATTAATAATGACAAAAATAATGATTGTAATAATCATAATGACAATAATACTGATGCTATCGATAGTAGAAATAATGGTAAAAATAATATCAATGCTGATAATAATAAATAAGCTGATGATGATAATAATGTTAATGATAAATTTTATTACGATAACAATAATGCTCATGATAATGATTATGGACATGATGGTAATGATCATGATGATCATGATAATAATAATGATGATGATGATGATCATAATGATGTTAATTTTAATAATGATATTATTTATAATAAAAGTATGGATGTAAATAAGAGTGGTTATAATGGCAATAATAATTGTGATTATAATATTGCTGCTTCTTATAATGATGATGACAATGACGTAGATAAAACTAATAATGGCAAAAAAAATGATCGTAATCATCAAGATTATAATGATTACAATGATGATGATAATGATAATGATAATAATCATGATGATTATAATAATGATGATGATGATGATAATAATGTGAATGTCAATAATAATTATAACAATGAAAATAATAATGATAATAATAATGATAAAGATTTTGACAATCGTTTTGATCATGATAATTTTGAGGATAATCATGATGATGATGATGAAAATGATGATGATGATGATGATGATGATGATGATGATAATGATGATGATGATGATGATGATAATAATGATGATAATGATGATGATGATAATGATAATTATGTTGGTGTTGATAATAGTATTCTTCATAAAGAAAGTATATATGTTAATAAAAATGATCATAACGATAATTATTATAATAAAAATATAGCTGCTTATGATAAGAATAATGACAATGACAAAGATAATATTGATGATGACAAAAATAATGATTGTAATGATGATAATTATAATAATAGTGATGCTATTAATAATAGTGATAATGGTTATAATAATGACAATGCTGATAATGATAAATAAAATGATTATAATATTAATGTAAATAATAATGAAAATAACAATAGTAATAATGCTGATGATAATAATTATAATAATGATGATGATAATTAAGATGATCATGAGATTGATGATGATGGAGATGATAATGATAATTATATTAGTGAAAATGATGATGATAATCATAATGATCATAAATATGATGATGACGATGATAATGTTGATGTTACTTATAATATTATTTAGAATAATAGTGTTGATGTTAATGAGAATGATAATAATGGCAATAATGATTATGACAATAATATTGCTGCTTTTGATATTGATGATAACGATAATGTAAATAAATATAATGATAATAAAAATAATGATTGCAATTATGAAAATTATGATGATTATAATGATGATTATGATGATAATAATGATGATGATGATGATATAATGATTATAATAATGATAATGATGATGATGATAATAAAAATAATATTTATGGTGATAATAATGATAATAATAAAAATAATAATAATTATTATAATAAGGTTTTGACGATCGCTCTAATCATCCTAATGTTGAGGATAATAATGATAATAATAATGATGATGATGATAACGTTTATGTAAATAATTATATAATTTATAATGATAGATTGGGTATCAATAAGAATGATCTTAATGGCTATATCGATGACTTCAATATTGCTGCTCCTGATGATGATAATGACGATCTCGTAGAAAATATTAATGATGACGAAAATAATGATTGTAATTATTAAGATAATGATGATAATTATGATGAAGATAAAGATGATAATCATGATGATGATGATGATGATGATGATGATGATGATGATGATGATGATGATGATGATGATAATAATGATGATGGTGATGATAATAATAATAATGTTGATAATGATGATGATGTTAATGTTGATATTAATATTATCTTTAATAATAGTGTTCAGGTTTGTACCTGAATATTTGCCGACAAACCTTTTCTAAATTTAAATTGCGTCACGTTCGTTATCCTTGTATTAAAGTTAAAGTAATTTTCTGATCCTACGCCTTTATCATCGCGTACATTTGCAATGCCCAAAAGACCGTTTTATCTTTACTCTTGTACCTTTATTTATCAATGTACAAGAATTTCTACTTTAACTTTTGTCTCTATAAATATTGCTCTGCGAGCATATCAAGTTAGTTAGCGCGCCACGGTGGCAGAGAAAGCTTCCTTTCGCTTGCCTTCACTTGAGCACATTCTTATAATTCAAGCACTGTAAATATATTGTATAAATTTTTATTGCACATTTGCATTACAATTATTTTCCGCCGTAAACCACTTCCACCTCTACACGACTAAACTGGATTGGGGGCAGCATAAAACCCCTTTCCTCGTGAACATTTTTGGTAGCAGAGCGTGGTTCTAAGGACCGACGGTCAGTGCAGAAGTAGATATGTGCTAGTGCTTAGTGAAGCCTTAAATTTTGCCTTGACAATTTGATGCTGTGTAGGTGAACGCACTCTCGCGAAGCTACAGTAGTGAGTCATTCAAAAAATCAAAGTGTGTGCATGCTCTTCGTACTTGAATTTGCTAAGGCGGGCGGTCTTAAGCTGCCAACACTCAGCCTTATTATCAAGCGCTTCATCAAGACATCGACTGCTTCATGGCAGACGTGAAGAAACTCAAAATTTTATTTAAGCGTCAACAGAAGTTGAACAAAAGCATCAGCAATGCTTACGCAAACCTCAAGAAGCGCGGCAAGGATAAGTTCACTCGTGCAATCATTGAGAGCCGTATACAGCAACTACGAATAAACTGGGATGACTTCAAGGACACTCATCTCAGGATTCTCAACATTGCTCCAGACGATACTAAGGACATCGGCTATTTCAATGAAGACAGCTACGAAATCGCTGAAGAAGCTTACCTCGATTTGGCAGCTAATTTGGTTAAACAGCTCGGAAAACTTCCTGCATTACCCGCATCAGACCCAGCTTCTGTTCCACCAGCTAACTCTCGCAAACTGCCGTCCATTGCTGTGCCCACATTTTCCGGACATTTCAACGACTGGCTCGAGTTTAAGGATCTGTTCTCTGCGATCATAGTCAACGATTCTCGACTTTCCAACGTCGAAAAGCTTCAGCACCTCAAGACGCATGTGCAAGGCGAGGCGGCTGAATTGTTGAGGACGATCCAGGTAATCGACGCCAACTTCGAGGCTGCATGGAAAAGGTTGGAGGATCATTATGCAAACAAGCGGCGCTTGGTTGCCGCGCTAACTCGCGATTTGCTAGCCGCGCCAGCTGTAAGCAACGAATCGCAACTCGAACTCAAGGCATTGCTTTGTGGCACTGTAAATGCCTTAGCTGCACTTAAACAGCTTAAGCGTCCAACGGACCAGTGGGATGACTTGGTGGTCGCTGTTACAGCTCGAAAACTCGACGCTCAAACTTTCCGAGAATGGGAGTCATCGCTCAGCAGTACCCACGAGCCTCCTGCACTTAAAACGCTCGTGCGTATCATTGAACAACGCATCTCGATGCTCGAGATCGTTGCGTCTTCTACAGAGAAAGCAACACGGAAGAAGGACAAGACGGCGTCTTCTACTTCACACGCATATACTGCCTTTACGGAGAAATGCCGCTTTTGCCAAGGTGAGCATTTCATACTACATTGTGCCGATTTTAAAGCAAAATCGCCACACAAACGCAAACAGTTTGTTGAGGCCAAGAACATGTGCTATAATTGCCTTGATGCTCACAAACTCGAAAGCTGCAAATCAAGCAAACGATGCCTAACTTGCAACGGGCATCACCATACGCTGCTGCACGAGCATTCTGCCACTACAGTGCATCTTGCATCTTCTGCATGGCCTGCTACACTCACGAAAGGGAGTCGCGTATCCTGTCATTGGATGGCATTGCCAGACTCTTCAAACACTACGCTGTTGCCTACTGCGCTCGTCCGAATTCAAGGCCCGGACGGACGCACACTCATCGCTCGTGCCATGCTCGACAACTGCTCTCAGCGATCCTTTGTTGCAAAGAGCCTGCTAAGTAAACTTCGCCAGGAATATGAAGAGGCAAGCATGGAGGTTATTGGCATCGGTGGCATCAAGACTCCGCGAGTTCATGGAAAAACTTACCTTACTCTTGCCTCCATGGTTAGCGAGGGGAAGCTCACGTGCGAAGCTCTAGTGCTCTCGCTTATATCCAGCTACAGGTCAGGAAACTTCAAGCTTCCAGGTGACTGGAAGCATCTACAGGGTTTGGAGCTTGCAGACGACTTTCGAGCCGATCTGACGGAAATCGAGTTGCTGCTAGGAGCTGATGTGCTTCCACGAGTTCTTCAAGAGGGCTTACGCATCGGACTACCTAGGACACTTATGGCCCAGCGCACCATATTCGGCTGGATGCTTTCCGGTCCATTACATTATTGACATTTTTAAAATACAGACTCTAAGTTTGTTTTACATAAGTGCAGTGCTAATTGTTAATACTCCATTCACCCCGAACCGTAGTATGGCGGGCGGTATGTTCACTTTTGTACCTGAATATTTGCCGACAAGCCTTTTCTAAATTTAAATTGCGTCACGTTCGTTATCCTTATATTAAAGTTAAAGTAATTTTCCAATCATACGCCTTTATCATCGCGTTAATTTGCAATGCCAAGAGACCGTTTTACCTTTACTCTTGTACCTTTATTTATCAATGTACTATAAGTTTCTACTTTAACTTTTGTCTCTATAAATATTGCTCTGCGAGCAAAGTAAGTTAGTTAGCGCGCCGTGGCGGCAGAGACAGCTTCTCTCCGCTTGCCTTCACTTGAGCACATTTTCATAATTTGAGCACTGTAAATATATTGTATAAATTTTTATTGCACTTTTGCGTTACATTTATTTTCCTCCGTAAACCACTTCCACCTCTACACGACTGAACTGGATTGGGAGCAGCATAAAACTATTTCCCTTGTGAACAGATAGTATCGATGATAATAAGAATGATATCAATAAAAATAATAATAATGATAATAATAAAGATTTTAACGATCGCTTTAATCATGACAATGTTGAGGATGATAATGATGATGATGATGATAATGATGATGATGATGACAACGATGATAATAATGATAAAGATAATGATGATAGTGTTTATGTTGATAATTTTATTATTTATATTAATAGTATGGATGTTAATGAGAATGATAATAATGGCCATACTGATGATTTTAATATTGATGCTCCTGATGATGATAATGACGATCTTGTAGGAAATATTAATAATGACGAAAATAATGATTGTAATCATAAAGATAATGATGATTATAATGATGATGTTAATGATGATGCTAATCATAATGATGATGATTATGATGTTGATAATAATGATGGCAACGTCGATATTGATGATAATTATAACAACGAAAAGTGTAATAATGATAAAAATAAAGATTTTAAGGAGCGCTACGATCATGATGATGTTGATGTTAATTATAATGATGATTGTGATGATGATGATGATGATGATAATGATGATGACGATGATAATGATAATGATGATGATAATGATGCTGGTGACAATAATGATAATAATGTTGATAATGACGATGATGTTAATGTTGATAATAATATGATCTATAATGATAGTATGGATGAAAATAAAAATGATACTAATGAAAATAATGTTTATGGTAATAATATTGCTGCTTCTAATAATGATAATGACAATGACGTAGATTATATCAATAATGACAAAAATGACAATTGTAATGATAATAATTACAATAATACTAACGCTATTGTTAATAGTGATGATAGTAAAAATGATAACAATGCTAAAAATGATGAATAAGATGATAATGATAATAATGTTAGTAAGAATAATAAAAACGATGGAAGTAAAGCTGATAATAAAAGTTATAAAGTTGATGATAATGATCATGATAATTATGATAATGTTAATGTTGAGAATATTAATGATCATAATATTGATGATAATGATGATGATAATAATATTGTTATTGTTGATAATAATATTATTTATAATGATAGTATGAATGTTAATAAGGATAATAATAATAGCAATTATGATACTAATGTTAATGTTACTAATAATATTTTTTATTACCAAAATGTGGATGTAAAAGAGGATGATAATAATGGCGATAATGATTATGATAATAATATTGCTGCTTCTGATGATAATGATGACGATAACGATATTAATATTAATAGTGACAAAAATATTGATCGTAATAATAATAATTATAATAATTTTGTCGTAAATAATGATAGTTATAATAGGAAAAATGACAACGAATCTAATAATAATAAATAAGATGATAATGATCATAATGTTGATAATAATAATAATGACGATAAAAATAATGCTGATGAATATGGTTATGATGATAATAATAATAATCATGATAATGATGATAAGAATGATGATGATTATGATGATGATGATGATGATGATGATGATGATAATGATAATTATGATAATAATGATGATGATGATGATGATGATGATGATGATGATGATGATGATGATAATAATAATAATTTCAATATTAATAATAATTATAACTATAAAAATAGTAATAATCTTAATATTCAAGATTTTTAGAATTGCTTCGATCATCATGATGTTGATGCCGATAATAATTATAATTTTAATGATGATGATGATAATGATGATAATAATGATGATGATGATGATCATAGGGATGATGATAATTAAGATTATAATGATAATAAAAATAATAATAATGATCATAACAATGATAATAATAATGTAAATAATGATTATATCATTTATAATGATAGTAGAATGTAAATGAGGTTGATAATAATGGCGATGATGATAATCATTATACTGCTGCTTCTGATATTAATATCAAGAATGACGAAGAATATTCTATTGATAACATAAATTATGATTGTAATCGTGAAGATGATAATGGTTATAATAATAATAATAATGATGATGACTATGACAATCATGATAATGAAAATGATAATCATGATGATGATGATAGTGTTCATGTTAATAATTTAATTATTAATAATGATATAATTGGATGTTAATGATAATGATAATAATAGCCATAATGATGATTTTAATATTGATGCTCCAGATGATGATAATGACGATCTTGTAGAAAATATTAATGATGACGAAAAAAATGATTGTAATTATGAAAATGTTGATGATTATAATGATGATAATGATAATAATGATAATCATAATGATGACAATAATAATGTTGATAATAATAATGACAATGTCAATATTAATAATGATTATTACAACGAAAATAGTAATAATGATAATAATAAAGATTTTAAAAAGCGCTACAATCAGGATGATGTTGATGTTGATTATAATGATAATTGTGATAATGATGATGATGATAATGATGATGACCATGATAACGATGATGATAATGATAATGATAATGGTGATAATAATGATAATAATGTTGATAATGACGATGATGTTAATGTTAATAATAATATTATCTATAATGATAGTATAGATGAAAATAAGAATGATACTAATAAAAATAATGTTTATGGTAATAATATTGCTGCTTCTAATAATGATAATGAAGATGTCGTAGATTATATTAATGATGACTAAAATAATGATTGTAATCATGAAAATGATGGTGATTATAATTATTATGATGATAATGATAATCATGATAATAATGATTATGATGATGATGATGATAATGATGATAATAATGATAATAATAATACTTATTTTAATATCAATAATAATTATAACTATAAAAAAAAAAATAATCTTAATAATAAAGATTTTAAGGATTGCTTCGATCATTATGATGTTGATGCCGATACTCATTATGACTTTGATGATGATGATGATGATCATGAGGATGATGATGATAAAGAATATAACGATAGTGAAAATGATGATAATGATCATGACAATGATAATGATAATGTTGATGTTAATAATATCATTTATAATGATAGTAGAATGTTAATAAGGTTGATAATAATGGCGATGATGATGATCATAATACTGCTGCTTCTGATAATAATAATAAGGATGACGTAGATTATTCTATTAATGACAAAAATTATAATTGTAATCGTGAAGATGATGATGATTACAATAATGATAATAATAATGATAATTGATATGATCATAATAATGATGATGATGATGATGATGATGATAATAATGATGATGATGGTTGATAATGATGATAATGATGATATTGTCGATATTGGTGATAATTTTAACAATAACAATAGTGATAATGGTAATAATAGAGATTTTGAGGATCGCTTTTATCATGAACATGTTGATGATGATAATAATGATGATTATGATGATGATGATAATGATGATATCAATGATCATGATGATAATGATAATTATGATGATAATGATGATAATGATAATGATAACAATGTCAATGGTGATAATAATAATAACAATAGAAATAATTATAATGATAATAATAAAGATTTTTACGATTGCTTTGATCATGATAATGTTAAGGATAATAATGTTAACGATGCTGATGATGATAATGATGATAATATCAATAATAATGATGGTGATAATGATTATAATTTACATGTTGATAAATATATTATTTATAATAATAGTAAGGATGATAATAAGGATAACAATAATAACAATAATAATGATATTTATATTGCTGCCTCTAAAGACGATAAGGACGATCTCGTAAATAGTAATAATGATGACAAAACTAATGATTGTAATCATGGGGATGTTGATTATTATAATGATGATAAAAATGATGATGATAATCATGATAATAATGATGATGATGTTGATGATAATCATGACAACGTCAATATTTTTAATAATTTTAACAACAAAAATATTGGAAATAATAATAATAAAGATTTTAAGGAGCGCTACGATTAATATTATAATGTTGATGTTAATAATGATTATAATTGTGATGATGATGATGATAATGTTTATGATAATGATTATGATAATAATAATGATGATGATAATGATAATGATGATGATAATGATGATGATGATAATGTTAATAATAATACTGATGTTAATGTTGATAATGATATTATCTTTAATAATAGTATACATGAAATTAAGAATGATACTAATGACTAATAATTATAGTAATAATGTTGCTGCTCCTGATAATAATGATGACGATGACGTAGATAATATCAATGATGACAAATATGACGATTGTAATGATAATAATCATAATAACACTATTCCTATTGATAATAGTAATGATAGTGAAAATAATCACAATGCTAATAATGATAAATAAGATAATAATAATAATAATGTTAATAAAACAGATAATAACCATAGTAATAATGTTGATAATCAAGATTATAAAGGTGATAATAATGATCATGATGATGATGATAAAGATAATGTTGAGGATAATATTGATAATGA
>NW_028321897.1:36062500-36085000 GCF_036245765.1 Copidosoma floridanum | reverse complement strand
GATAATGATATTGATGATGATGATGGCAACGTCAATATTGATGATAATTATAACAACGAAATTAGTAATAATGATAAAAATAAAGATTTTGAGAAGCGCTTCGATCATGATAATGTTAATATTGATATTGATGATGATTTTGATGGGGATGACGATAATGATGAGGAAAATGATGATGATAATGATAATGATGATGATAATGATAATGTAGATGATAATGATAATAATATTGATAATAATGAAGATGTTAATGTTGATAATGATATAATCTATAATGATAGTATGGATAAAAATGAGAATGATACTAATAAAAACAATGTTTATGGTGATAATATTGCTGCTTCTGATAATGATAATAACGATGACGTAGATTATATTAATGGTGACAAAAATGACAATTGTAATGATAATAATTATAATAATACTAATGCTATTGTTAATAGTGATGATAATTTAAAATGGTAAGAATTCTGTTACTGATAAATAAGATGATGATGATAATATATTAATAAAAATGATAAAAACGATCGTAAAAAAGCTAATAATAAAGATTATAAAGTTGATGATAATGATCATGATAATTATGATGATGATTATGTTGAGGATAATGATGATTATAATGATGATGATGATGATGATAATAATGTGAATGTCAATAATAATTATAACAATGAAAATAATAATGATAATAATAATGATAAAGATTTTGACAATCGTTTCGATCATGATAATTTTGAGGATAATCATGATGATGATGATGAAAATGATGATGATGATGATGATGATGATGATGATGATGATGATAATGATGATGATGATGATGATGATAATAATGATGATAATGATGATGATGATAATGATAATTATGTTGGTGTTGATAATAGTATTCTTCATAATGAAAGTATATATGTTAATAAAAATGATCATAACGATAATTATTATAATAAAAATATAGCTGCTTATGATAAGAATAATGACAATGACAAAGATAATATTAATGATGACAAAAATAATGATTGTAATGATGATAATTATAATAATAGTGATGCTATTAATAATAGTGATTATGGTTATAATAATGACAATGCTGATAATGATAAATAAAATGATTATAATATTAATGTAAATAATGATGAAAATAACAATAGTAATAATGCTGATGATAATAATTATAAAAATGATGATGATAATTAAGATGATCATGAGATTGATGATGATGGAGATGATAATGATAATTATATTAGTGAAAATGATGATGATAATCATAATGATCATAAATATGATGATGACGATGATAATGTTGATGTTACTTATAATATTATTTAGAATAATAGTGTTGATGTTAATGAGAATGATAATAATGGCAATAATGATTATGACAATAATATTGCTGCTTTTGATATTGATGATAACGATAATGTAAATAAATATAATGATAATAAAAATAATGATTGCAATTATGAAAATTATGATGATTATAATGATGATTATGATGATAATAATGATGATGATGATGATATAATGATTATAATAATGATAATGATGATGATGATAATAAAAATAATATTTATGGTGATAATAATGATAATAATAAAAATAATAATAATTATTATAATAAGGTTTTGACGATCGCTCTAATCATCCTAATGTTGAGGATAATAATGATAATAATAATGATGATGATGATAACGTTTATGTAAATAATTATATAATTTATAATGATAGATTGGGTATCAATAAGAATGATCTTAATGGCTATATCGATGACTTCAATATTGCTGCTCCTGATGATGATAATGACGATCTCGTAGAAAATATTAATGATGACGAAAATAATGATTGTAATCATTAAGATAATGATGATAATTATGATGAAGATAAAGATGATAATCATGATGATGATGATGATGATGATGATGATGATGATGATGATGATGATGATGATAATATTGATATTGTCAATGTTAATAATATTTATAACTATAAAAATAGTAATAATAGTTGTAATAAAGATTTTGAAAATCGCTTCGATCATGACAATGTTGATGATAATTATTATAATGATTATGATGATGATGATGATGATGATGATGATGATGATGATAATGATGATGATGGTGATGATAATAATAATAATGTTGATAATGATGATGATGTTAATGTTGATATTAATATTATCTTTAATAATAGTGTTCAGGTTTGTACCTGAATATTTGCCGACAAACCTTTTCTAAATTTAAATTGCGTCACGTTCGTTATCCTTGTATTAAAGTTAAAGTAATTTTCTGATCCTACGCCTTTATCATCGCGTACATTTGCAATGCCCAAAAGACCGTTTTATCTTTACTCTTGTACCTTTATTTATCAATGTACAAGAATTTCTACTTTAACTTTTGTCTCTATAAATATTGCTCTGCGAGCATATCAAGTTAGTTAGCGCGCCGCGGTGGCAGAGAAAGCTTCCCTCCGCTTGCCTTCACTTGAGCACATTCTTATAATTCAAGCACTGTAAATATATTGTATAAATTTTTATTGCACATTTGCATTACAATTATTTTCCGCCGTAAACCACTTCCACCTCTACACGACTAAACTGGATTGGGGGCAGCATAAAACCCCTTTCCTTGTGAACATTTTTGGTAGCAGAGCGTGGTTCTAAGGACCGACGGTCAGTGCAGAAGTAGATATGTGCTAGTGCTTAGTGAAGCCTTGAATTTTGCCTTGACAATTTGATGCTGTGTAGGTGAACGCACTCTCGCGAAGCTACAGTAGTGAGTCATTCAAAAAATCAAAGTGTGTGCGTGCTCTTCGTACTTGAATTTGCTAAGGCGGGCGGTCTTAAGCTGCCAACACTCAGCCTTATTATCAAGCGCTTCATCAAGACATCGACTGCTTCATGGCAGACGTGAAGAAACTCAAAATTTTATTTAAGCGTCAACAGAAGTTGAACAAAAGCATCAGCAATGCTTACGCAAACCTCAAGAAGCGCGGCAAGGATAAGTTCACTCGTGCAATCATTGAGAGCCGTATACAGCAACTACGAATAAACTGGGATGACTTCAAGGACACTCATCTCAGGATTCTCAACATTGCTCCAGACGATACTAAGGACATCGGCTATTTCAATGAAGACAGCTACGAAATCGCTGAAGAAGCTTACCTCGATTTGGCAGCTAATTTGGTTAAACAGCTCGGAAAACTTCCTGCATTACCCGCATCAGACCCAGCTTCTGTTCCACCAGCTAACTCTCGCAAACTGCCGTCCATTGCTGTGCCCACATTTTCCGGACATTTCAACGACTGGCTCGAGTTTAAGGATCTGTTCTCTGCGATTATAGTCAACGATTCTCGACTTTCCAACGTCGAAAAGCTTCAGCACCTCAAGACGCATGTGCAAGGCGAGGCGGCTGAATTGTTGAGGACGATTCAGGTAATCGACGCCAACTTCGAGGCTGCATGGAAAAGGTTGGAGGATCATTATGCAAACAAGCGGCGCTTGGTTGCCGCGCCAACTCGCGATTTGCTAGCCGCGCCAGCTGTAAGCAACGAATCGCAACTCGAACTCAAGGCATTGCTTTGTGGCACTGTAAATGCCTTGGCTGCACTTAAACAGCTTAAGCGTCCAACGGACCAGTGGGATGACTTGGTGGTCGCTGTTACAGCTCGGAAACTCGACGCTCAAACTTTCCGAGAAAGGGAGTCATCGCTCAGCAGTACCCACGAGCCTCCTGCACTTAAAACGCTCGTGCGTATCATTGAACAACGCATCTCGATGCTCGAGATCGTTGCGTCTTCTACAGAGAAAGCAACACGGAAGAAGGACAAGACGGCGTCTTCTACTTCACACGCATATACTGCCTTTATGGAGAAATGCCGCTTTTGCCAAGGTGAGCATTTCATACTACGCTGTGCCGATTTTAAAGCAAAATCGCCACACAAACGCAAACAGTTTGTTGAGGCCAAGAACATGTGCTATAATTGCCTTGATGCTCACAAACTCGAAAGCTGCAAATCAAGCAAACGATGCCTAACTTGCAACGGGCATCACCATACGCTGCTGCACGAGCATTCTGCCACTACAGTGCATCTTGCATCTTCTGCATGGCCTGCTACACTCACGAAAGGGAGTCGCGTATCCTGTCATTGGATGGCATTGCCAGATTCTTCAAACACTACGCTGTTGCCTACTGCGCTCGTCCGAATTCAAGGCCCGGACGGACGCACACTCATCGCTCGTGCCATGCTCGACAACTGCTCTCAGCGATCCTTTGTTGCAAAGAGCCTGCTAAGTAAACTTCGCCAGGAATATGAAGAGGCAAGCATGGAGGTTATTGGCATCGGTGGCATCAAGACTCCGCGAGTTCATGGAAAAACTTACCTTACTCTTGCCTCCATGGTTAGCGAGGGGAAGCTCACGTGCGAAGCTCTAGTGCTCTCGCTTATATCCAGCTACAGGTCAGGAAACTTCAAGCTTCCAGGTGACTGGAAGCATCTACAGGGTTTGGAGCTTGCAGACGACTTTCGAGCCGATCTGACGGAAATCGAGTTGCTGCTAGGAGCTGATGTGCTTCCACGAGTTCTTCAAGAGGGCTTACGCATCGGACTACCTAGGACACTTATGGCCCAGCGCACCATATTCGGCTGGATGCTTTCCGGTCCATTACATTATTGACATTTTTAAAATACAGACTCTAAGTTTGTTTTACATAAGTGCAGTGCTAATTGTTAATACTCCATTCACCCCGAACCGTAGTATGGCGGGCGGTATGTTCACTTTTGTACCTGAATATTTGCCGACAAGCCTTTTCTAAATTTAAATTGCGTCACGTTCGTTATCCTTATATTAAAGTTAAAGTAATTTTCCAATCATACGCCTTTATCATCGCGTTAATTTGCAATGCCAAGAGACCGTTTTACCTTTACTCTTGTACCTTTATTTATCAATGTACTATAAGTTTCTACTTTAACTTTTGTCTCTATAAATATTGCTCTGTGAGCAAAGTAAGTTAGTTAGCGACCCGTGGCGGCAAAGACAGCTTCTCTCCACTTGCCTTCACTTGAGCACATTTTCATAATTTGAGCACTGTAAATATATTGTATAAATTTTTATTGCACTTTTGCGTTACATTTATTTTCCTCCGTAAACCACTTCCACCTCTACACGACTGAACTGGATTGGGAGCAGCATAAAACCATTTTCCTTGTGAACAGATAGTATCGATAATAATAAGAATAATATCAATAAAAATAATAATAATAATAATAAAGATTTTAACGATCGCTTTAATCATGACAATGTTGAAGATGATAATGATGATGATGATGATAATGATGATAATGATGACAACGATGATAATGATGATAAAGATAATGATGATAGTGTTTATGTTGATAATTTTATTATTTATATTAATAGTATGGATGTTAATGAGAATGATAATAATGGCCATACTGATGATTTTAATATTAATGCTCCTGATAATGATAATGACGATCTTGTAGGAAATATTAATGATGACGAAAATAATGATTGTAATCATAAAGATAATGATGATTATAATGATGATGTTAATGATTATGCTAATCATAATGATGATGATTATGATGTTGATAATAATGATGGCAACGTCAATATTGATGATAATTATAACAACGAAAAGTGTAATAATGATATAAATAAAGATTTTAAGGAGCGCTACGATCATGATGATGTTGATGTTAATTATAATGATGATTATGATGATGATGATGATGATGATGATAATGATGATGACGATGATAATGATAATGATGATGATAATGATGCTGGTGATAATAATGATAATAATGTTGATAATGACGATGATGTTAATGTTGATAATAATATGATCTATAATGATAGTATGGATGAAAATAAAAATGATACTAATGAAAATAATGTTTATGGTAATAATATTGCTGCTTCTAATAATGATAATGACAATGACGTAGATTATATCAATAATGACAAAAATGACAATTGTAATGATAATAATTACAATAATACTAACGCTATTGTTAATAGTGATGATAGTAAAAATGATAACAATGCTAAAAATGATGAATAAGATGATAATGATAATAATGTTAGTAAGAATAATAAAAACGATGGTAGTAAAGCTGATAATAAAAGTTATAAAGTTGATGATAATGATCATGATAATTATGATAATGTTAATGTTGAGAATATCAATGATCATAATAATGATGATAATGATAATGATAAAAATATTGTTATTGTTGATAATAATATTATTTATAATGATAGTATGAATGTTAATAAGGATAATAATAATAGCAATTATGATACTAATGTTAATGTTACTAATAATATTTTTTATAACAAAAATGTGGATGTAAAAGAGGATGATAATAATGGCGATAATGATTATGATAATAATATTGCTGCTTCTGATGATAATGATGACGATGACGATATTAATATTAATAATGACAAAAATATTGATCGTAATAATAATAATTATAATAATTTTGTCGTAAATAATGATAGTTATAATAGGAAAAATGACAACGAATCTAATAATAATAAATAAGATGATAATGATCATAATGTTAATAATAATAATAATGACGATAGAAATAATGCTGATGAATATGGTTATGATGATAATAATAATAATCATGATAATGATGATGAGAATGATGATGATAATGATGATGATGATGATGATGATGATGATGATGATAATGATAATTATGATAATAATGATGATGATGATGATGATGATGATGATAATAATAATAATTTCAATATTAATAATAATTATAACTATAAAAATAGTAATAATCTTAATATTAAAGATTTTTAGAATTGCTTCGATCATCATGATGTTGATGCCGATGATAATTATAATTTTAATGATGATGATGATGATGATGATAATAATGATGATGATGATGATCATAGGGATGATGATGATTAAGATTATAATGATGATAAAAATGATAATTATGATCATAACAATAATAATAATAATGTAAATAATGATTATATCATTTATAATGATAGTAGAATGTAAATGAGGTTGATAATAATGGCGATGATGATGATCATAATACTGCTGCTTCTAATAATAATAATAAGAATGATGAAGAATATTCTATTGATAACATAAATTATGATTGTAATCGTGAAGATGATTATGGTTATAATAATAATAATAATGATGATGACTATGACAATCATGATAATGAAAATGATAATCATGATGATGATGATAGTGTTCATGTTAATAATTTAATTATTAATAATGATATAATTGGATGTTAATGATAATGATAATAATAGCTATAATGATGATTCTAATATTGATGCTCCAGATGATGATAATGACGATCTTGTAGAAAATATTAATGATGACAAAAATAATGATTGTAATTATGAAAATGTTGATGATTATAATGATGATAATGATAATAATGATAATCATAATGATGACAATAATAATGTTGATAATAATAATGACAATGTCAATATTAATAATGATTATAACAACGAAAATAGTAATAATGATGATAATAAAGATTTTTAAAAGCGCTACAATCAGGATGATGTTGATGTTGATTATAATGATAATTGTGATGATGATGATGATGATGATAATGATGATGACCATGATAACGATGATGATAATGATAATGATAATGGTGATAATAATGATAATAATGTTGATAATGACGATGATGTTAATGTTAATAATAATATCATCTATAATGATAGTATAGATGAAAATAAGAATGATACTAATAAAAATAATGTTTATGGTAATAATATTGCTGCTTCTAATAATGATAATGAAGATGTCGTAGATTATATTAATGATGACTAAAATAATGATTGTAATCATGAAAATGATGGTGATTATAATTATTATGATGATAATGATAATCATGATAATAATGATTATGATGATGATGATGATAATGATGATAATAATGATGATAATAATACTAATTTTAATATCAATAATAATTATAACTATAAAAAAAAAAATAATCTTAATAATAAAGATTTTAAGGATTGCTTCGATCATTATGATGTTGATGCCGATACTCATTATGACTTTGATGATGATGATGATGATCATGAGGATGATGATGATGAAGAATATAACGATAGTGAAAATGATGATAATGATCATGACAATGATAATGATAATGTTGATGTTGATAATATCATTTATAATGATAGTAGAATGTTAATAAGGTTGATAATAATGGCGATGATGATGATCATAATACTGCTGCTTCTGATAATAATAATAAGGATGACGTAGATTATTCTATTAATGACAAAAATTATAATTGTAATCGTGAAGATGATGATGATTACAATAATGATAATAATAATGATAATTGATATGATCATAATAATGATGATGATGATGATGATGATAATAATGATGATGATGGTTGATAATGATGATAATGATGATAATGTCGATATTGGTGATAATTTTAACAATAAAAATAGTGATAATGGTAATAATAGAGATTTTGAGGATCGCTTTTATCATGAACATGTTGATGATGATAATAATGATGATTATGATGATGATGATAATGATGATATCAATGATGATGATGATAATGATAATTATGATGATAATGATGATAATGATAATGATAACAATGTCAATGGTGATAATAATAATAACAATAGAAATAATTATAATGATAATAATAAAGATTTTTACGATTGCTTTGATCATGATAATGTTAAGGATAATAATGTTAACGATGCTGATGATGATAATGATGATAATATAAATAATAATGATGGTGATAATGATTATAATTTACATGTTGATAAATATATTATTTATAATAATAGTAAGGATGATAATAAGGATAACAATAATAACAATAATAATGATATTTATATTGCTGCCTCTAAAGACGATAAGGACGATCTCGTAAATAGTAATAATGATGACAAAACTAATGATTGTAATCATGGAGATGTTGATTATTATAATGATGATAAAAATAATGATGATAATCATGATAATAATGATGATGATGTTGATGATAATCATGACAACGTCAATATTTTTAATAATTTTAACAACAAAAATATTGGGAATAATAATAATAAGGATTTTAAGGAGCGCTACGATTAATATTATAATGTTGATGTTAATAATGATTATAATTGTGATGATGATGATGATAATGTTTATGATAATGATGATGATAATGATAATGATGATAATGATGATGATAATGTTAATAATAATACTGATGTTAATGTTGATAATGATATTATCTTTAATAATAGTATACATGAAATTAAGAATGATACTAATGACTAATAATTATAGTAATAATGTCGCTGCTCCTGATAATGATGATGACGATGACGTAGATAATATCAATGATGACAAATATGACGATTGTAATGATAATAATCATAATAACACTATTCGTATTGATAATAGTAATGATAGTGAAAATAATCACAATGCTAATAATGATAAATAAGATAATAATAATAATAATGTTAATAAAACAGATAATAACCATAGTAATAATGTTGATAATCAAGATTATAAAGGTGATTATAATGATCATGATGATGATGATAAAGATAATGTTGATGATAATATTGATAATGATGATGATGATGATGATAATGAGGTTGATGAAAATGATGATCATAATGATAATAATAATGTAAATGTTAATGATTATATCATTTATAATGATAGTATAAATATTAATAAAGATAATAATAATGGCTATAATGATGATTATAATATAACTGTTTTTGATGAGGATAGTGACGATCTCGTAGATAATATTAATGTTAACAAAAATAATGATTGTAATCAGGAAGATGTTGATGATTATAAAGTTGATGTTAATGATTAAAATGATGATGATAATGATAACGACGATAATGTCAATATTAATAATTATTATATAAAAAAATAGTAGTAATGATAATAATAAAGATTTTAAGGATTGCTTTGATCATAATAAAATTGATGTTAATAATGATGATAATTATGATAATAATGATAATAATGATGATAATAATTATGATGATAATAATGATGATTATTATAATGATAATAATATGATTATGATATTGATAATGATAATGATGTTAATGTTGATAATAATATTATTTATAATGATGGTATAAATGTGAATGAGACTGATACTAATAGCAATTTCAATAATAATAATAATATTGCTGCTTCTGATGATGATAATGACTATGACGTAGAAAATAAGAATGATGACAAAAATGTTGTTTGTAATGATAATAATTATAATGATACTGATGCTTTTGATAATGGGAATGATGGCTACAATGATAAAAATGCTAATAATGATAAATAAGATAATAATAATAATAATGTTAATGTAAAAAATAATAACGATACTAATAACGCTAATGATAATGACTGTGATTATTAATAATAATAATGATAATAATAGCAATGGTAATAGTAATTATAACAATAAAAATAATGATAATGATAATAATTAAGATTTTGACGATCGCTTTGATCATGATAATGTCAAAAATGACAATGATAAAGATGGTGATCATGATAATGATGATGATAATAATGATGATGATAATGACGATGATACTAATGGTTGGTGATAATAATAATTATAATGTTAATATTGATGATAATTTAATCAATAACAAAAGTTATAATAATAATAGGAATTTTGAGGATCGCTTTAATCATGATCATGTTGATATTGATAATAATGATGATTATAATAGTAATGATAATGATAATGATGATGATGATAATGATGATGATGATAATGTTAGTGTTGATAATGATATTATCTCTAATGATAGTATCGATGTTATTGAAAATAATGATAATAGCGATAATGATGATAATGTTAATGTAACTAATAATATTATTTAAAATGAAAATGTTAAAGTAGATGAGAATGATAATAATAACGATAAGAATTATGATAATTGTATGGCTGCTTTTGATGATAATAATGACGATGACGTAGATAATATTAATGTTGACAAAAATAATGATTGTAATCGTAAAGATGATGATGATTATAAAAATAATAACAATAATGATGATTATAATGATGATGATGATGATGATAATGATAATAATGATAATGATGATAATGATGATTGATAATAATGATAATGATAATACTGTCAATATTGATCATAATTTTAATAATAAAAGCAGTGATAATGGTAATAAAAGAGATTTCTAGGATTGCTTTAAGCATGATCATGTTGATGATAATAATAATGATGATTATGATTATGATGATGATGATATCGATGATGATGATGATGATGATGATGATAATAATAATAATAATGATGATGATAATAATGTACATGTTGATAATTATATTATTTATAATAATAGTATGTATGTTAATAAGGATAATAATAATGGCCGTAATAATAATTTCAATATCGCTGCCTCTGAACATGATGATTACGATCTTGTAAATAATAATAATGATGACAAAAATAATGATTGTTATCTTGAAGATGTTAATAATTATAATGATGATGATAATGATGATGATAATCATGATAAAAATGATGATAAGGTTGATAAAAATAATAATAGAGATGATGATAAGAATGTTGATGTTGATAATTTTACTATTTATAATAATAGTATGAATGTTAATAAGAATAATAATAATGGCTATAATAATAATTATTATATAACTGCTTTTGATGATGATAATGACAATCTCGTAGATGATATTATTGTTGACAGAAATAATAATTGTAATCATAAAGATGTTAATGATTATAATAATTATGTTAGTGACAATACTAATGATGATGATGATGATAACGATGATAATGTCAATATTAATAATTATTATATAAAAAAATAGTAGTAATGATAATAATAAAGATTTTAAGGATTGCTTTGATCATAATAAAATTAATGTTAATAATGATGATAATTATGATAATAATGATAATAATGATAATAATAATTATGATGATAATAATGATGATTATTATAATGATAATGATATGATTATGATATTGATAATGATAATGATGTTAATGTTAATAATGATATTATTTATAATGATAGTATGAATGTAAATGAGACTGATACTAATAGCAATTTCAATAATAATAATAATAATATTGCTGCTTCTGATGATGATAATGACTATGACGTAGAAAATAAGAATGATGACAAAAATGTTGTTTGTAATGATAATAAATATAATGATACTGATGCTTTTCATAATAGGGATGATGGCTACAATGATAAAAATGCTAATAATGATAAATAAGATAATAATGATAATAATGTTAATGTAAAAAATAATAACGATACTAATAACGCTAATGATAATGACTGTGATTATTAATAATAATAATGATAATAATAGCAATGGTAATAGTAATTATAACAAGAAAAATAATGATAATGATATAATAAAGATTTTGACGATCGCTTTGATCATAATAATGTCAAAAATGACAATGATAAAGATGGTGATCATGATAATGATGATGATAATAATGATGATGATAATGACGATGATGATAATGGTTGGTGATAATAATAATAATAATGTTAATATTGATGATAATTTTATCAATAACAAAAGTTATAATAATAATAGGAATTTTGAGGATCGCTTTAATCATAATCATGTTGATGTTGATAATAATGATGATTATAATAATAATGATAATGATAATGATGATGATGATAATGATGAAGATGATAATGTTAGTGTTGATAATAATATTATCTTTAATGATAGTATCGATGTTATTGAAAATAATAATAATAGCGATAATGATGATAATGTTAATGTAACTAATAATATTATTTAAAATGAAAATGTTGAAGTAGATGAGAATGATAATAATAACGATAAGAATTATGATTATTGTATGGCTGCTTTTAATGATAATAATGACGATGACGTAGATAATATTAATGTTGACAAAAATAATAATTGTAATCGTAAAGATGATGATGATTATAAAAATAATAACAATAATAATAATTATAATGATGATAATGATGATGATAATGATGATAATGATAATGATGATAATGATGATTGATAATAATGATAATGATGATACTGTCAATATTGATCATAATTTTAATAATGAAAGCAGTGATAATGGTAATGAAAGAGATTTCTAGGATCGCTTTAAGCATGATCATGTTGATGAGAATAATAATGATGATTATGATTATGATGATGATGATATCGATGATGATGATGATGATGATGATGATGATGATGATGATAATCATGATAAAAATGATGATAAGGTTGATAAAAATGATAATAAAGATGATGATAAGAATGTTGATGTTGATAATTATACTATTTATAATAATAGTATGAATGTTAATAAGAATAATAATAATGGCTATAATAATAATTATTATATAACTGCTTTTGATGATGATAATGACAATCTCGTAGATGATATTATCGTTGACAGAAATAATAATTGTAATCATAAAGATGTTAATGATTATAATAATTATGTTAATGACAATACTAATGATGATGATGATGATAACGATGATTATGTTAATATTAATATTAATTATTTTAAAAAAATAGTGGTAATGATAATAATAAAAATTTTTAAAATTGCTTTAATCATGATAATGTTATTGTTAATAATAATGATGATTATGATGATAATGCTAATGTTGATGATGATGATGGTTAATGACGATAATAATAATAAAAATGTTAATATTGATGATAATTTAATTTAAAAAAAAGGTAATAATGGTAATAATAGGGATTTTGAGGATTGCTTTAATCATGATCGTGTTGATGTTGATAATAATGATGATTATAATGATGATGATGATGATAATGATAATGATGATGATGATGATGATGATTATGATGATAATTATGATGATGATAAAAATAATAATAATGTCAATGGTAATAATAATAATAACAATAAGAATAATGATAATGATAATAATAAAGATTTTGACGATCGCTTCGATCATGATAATGTTAAGGATAATAATGATGATGATGATGATAATGATGATGATGATGATAATAATACAAATGATAATACTGTTGATGATGTTTATAATGATGATAATAATGTTAATGTTAATGATGATATTCTCTATAATGATAGTATGGATGAAAATAAAAATAATACTAATGGAAAAAATGATTATAGTAATAATATTGCTGCTCTTGATAATGATGATGACGATGACGTAAATAATATTAATAATGACAAAAATAATAATCGTAATCATGAATATGTTAATAATTATAATAATAATGTTGATGATGATGATGATGATGATGATGATGATAATGATGATGATAATGATAATAATAATGATGATGATGATGATTATAATAATGTTAATATTTATGTTGGTTATGATTTTATTTATAATAAATGTATGGATGTTAATGAGGATAATTATAAAGGCTATAGAAAAAATTATAATATTGCTGCTTCTAATAATAATGATGACGATCTCGTAGATCATAATAATGATGACAAAATAATGATTGTAATCATAAAGATGTTGATGATTATAATGATGATGTTGATAATGATGATTATAATAATGATAATAACGATGATAATGTTAATATTAATATTAATTATAACAAAAAAAATAGTGATAATGATGATAATAAAGATTTTAAGGATCGCTTTAATTATGACAATGTTGATGTTAATAATACTAATGCTTATAATGATAATAATTAAAATGATGATGATAATAATGATGATAAAGATAATAATTATTATAATGATAATGATATAATGATGATATTGATGATAATAATGATGATAATAATGATGATAACAATAATAATGGCAATGGAAACAATAATTATAACAATAAAAGTAATAATGATAATAATAATCAAGATTTTGACGATTGCTTTGATCATGATAATGTCAATAATGACAATAATGATAATAATGATGATGATGATGATGATAATAATGATAATGACGATAACGTTGATAGTATTTATGATGACGGAAATAATGATTGTTATGATAATAATAATAATAATGCTGTTGCTATTTACAATAGTCATGATAATTATAATAATAACAATGCTAATAATAAAAAATAAGACGATAATGATAATTATGTTCATAATAATAATAAAAACGATTGTCATAATGCTGATGATAATGATAAGGATGATGATTATGAGAATTATGATGACAATGATGATGATGATGATTATGGTGATAATGATGATAATAATGATAAATATTATGATAATGATAATTATGATGATGATGATGATAATATTAATAATAATAATCATGATGATGATAATAATAATGATAATGATGATGATGATAATAATGATGATAATGACGATGATAATGATGATGATGATGATGATGATGATGATGATAATGTTAATGTTGATTATGATATTATTTATAATGAAAGTATGGATGTTAATATGGATGATTATACCTGCAGTACTGATTATATTATTACTGCTTTTTCTGATGATGATGATGACAATGACGTAGATAACATTAATGATGACAAAAATGATAATTGTAATCATGCAGATGATAATGATTATAGAGATAATGATGATGATGATGATCATGATGATGATAAGGATGATGTTGATGATGATGATGATGCTGATAATGATAATGATGATGATGATGATGATAATGATGATAATGATAATGATAAGAATAAAAATGTTAATTTTAAGTATGATATTGTTAATAATGATAGTAAAAATTTCAATAAGGATCATAAAAATGGCAATAATAATAATAATAATATTGCTGCTTCTGATAATAATAATAACGATAACGTAGATAACATAAATGATGACAAAAATAATAATTGTAATCATGCAGATGATGATGTTTATAAAGATAATGATGATGATGATAATAATAATGATAAGGATGATGTTGATGATGATGATGATAATGATGATAATGTTAATGTTAATAATTATATTATTTATAATAATAGTATAGATGTTAATAAGGAAGAAAATAATGGCCATAATGATGATTATGATATTGCTGCTTCTGATGTTAATGACGACAATCTCGTCTATAATATTAATGATGACATAATAATGATTGTAATCTTTAAGATGCTGGTGATTATAATAATGATGTTGATAATGATGATGATGATGATGATGATAAAGATAATGATGATGATAATTATGATGATGATGATGATGATGATAATAATGTTAAGGATACTGATGATGATGATGATGATAATGATGATGATGATGATGATGAAAATGATGATAATAATAATGATAACAATGTTAATGTTAATAATTTTATTATTTTCAATAATAGTATGAATGTTAATAAGGATAATAATAATGGCCATCATAATGATTATAATATTGCTGCTTTTAATGATGATGACGACAATCTCATAGATAATATTATTGATGACAAGATTGTAATCATGAAGATGTTAATGATTATAATAATGATGTTGATGATGATGATAATAATAATGATAATGATAATGATGATTACGACGATATTGTCGATATTGATAATAATTATAACAAAAAAAGAGTGATGATAATAATAACAAAGATTTTAAGGATCGCTTCGATCATGATAATGTTGAAGTTGATAATAATGATGATTATGATAATAATAATGATAATGATAGTGATAATGTTAATGACAATAATTATGATAAAAATAATAAAATGATAATGTTGATGATGATGATGATGTTAATGTTGATAAAGATATTATGTATAATGATAGTACGGATGTTAATAAGAATGATACTAATAGCAATAATGATCATGATAATAACGATACTAATAACGCTGATGAAAATGTTTACAATAATGATAACGATAATGTTAATAATAATAGTGGCAATGGTGACAATAATTATAACAACAAAAATAATGATAAATATAATAATAAAGATTTTGACGATCGCTTTGATCATGATAATATCAAGGATGACAATGATTATGATAATAATTATGATGATGATGATGATAATTATAATGATGATGATGATGATAATGATGATAATGATGATGATGATCATGATAATGTAAATGTTGATTATGATATTATTTATAATAAAAGTAAGGATGTTATTAAGGATGATTATAACGGCAATAATAATAATTATAATATTGCTGCTTCTGATGATGATAATGGCAATCTCGTAGATAATAATGATGATGACAAGATAATGATTGTAATCATGAAGATGTTGATGATTATAATGATGATGTTGATGATGATTATGACGATGATAAAGTGATGTTAATGATGATGATAATGATGATGATGATGCTGCTGATGATGATAATAATAATAATGATGATGATAATGATGATAATTATGATAATAATGATGATAATGTTAATGTTAATTATGATATTATTTATAATGATAGTTTGAATGTTAATGAGGATAATTATAACGGTGATACTAATTATATTATTATTGCTGCTTCTGATAATGATAATGATGATGACGTAGAAATCATTAATGATGACAAAAATGATAATTGTTATCATGCAGATGATAATGATTATATAGATAATGATAATGATGATCATGATAATAATAAAGATAATATTGATGATGATGATGATGAAGCTGATGATAATAATAATAATGATGATAATGATAATGATGATAATAATAATGATGATGATGATAATGTTAATGTTGAGTATAATATCATTAATAATGATAGTATGGATAATAATGAGGATAAAAATAATGGCGATAATAAAAATTATAACACTTTTGCTTATGATAATGATGATGACGATGACGTAGATAATAATATTGATGTCAAAAATGATAATCGTAATCATAGAGATGATTATGATTATGATGATGATGATGATGATGATGATTATGATGATTATGAAGATGATGATAATAATGATGATGATGATGATGATGAAGATGATTGTAACAATAATGTTGAGGATAATGATGATGATGATGATGATGATGATGATGATGATGATGATGATGATGATGATAATGATAATGATGATGATGTTGATAATGATGATTATGATGATGATGCTGATGATGATGATGATGATGGTGATGATAAAAATGAAGATGATGATAATGTTAATGTTAATGTTGATTATGATATTATTCATAATGAAAGTATGCATGTTAATAACGATGATTATAACGGCTATAATAATAATTATTATATTGCTGCTTATGATGATAACGATGACGATCTCGTAGATAATAATACTGATGACCAAATAATGATTGTAAATATGGAGATAATGATGATTATAATAAAGATGTTGATGATGATCATAAAGATAATGAGGATGGAGTTGATGATGATGATGATGATGATGATGATGCTGATGATGATGATGATGATGACAATTATGATGATAATGATGAAAATAATAATAATGGTACTGATGATAATGTTAATGTTGATAATTATATTATTTATGATACAAGTATGAATGTTAATGAGGATGATTATAATGGCCATAATGATGATTAATATATTGCTGCTTCTAAAGATGATGATAACGATGACGTAGATAATATAAATGATGACAAAGATGATTTTTCTAATGATAATAATTATAATAATAAAAATGCTATTAACAATAGTAATGATGGTAAAAATGATAAGAATGCTGATAATAATAAATAAGATAATAATGATAATAATGTTTATATTAATGATAGTAAGGATACTAATAAAACTGATAATAATGACTAAAATGATGATAACGATGATGATAATGATAAAAACGGCAATGGTGACAATAATTATAACAATAAATATAATGATAATTATAGTAATGAAGATTTTGACCATCGCTTTGATCATGATAATATTGAGGATGACAATTATGATGAAGATGATTATGATGTTAATGATGATGATAATAATGATGATTATGATGATGATAATGATAATGATGATGATAATGATGATGATGATGATGCTGATCATAATGATGATCATGTTTATGTTAATGTTTATTATGATATTATTCATCATGAAAGTATAGATGTTAATGAGGATGATTATAACGGCTATAATAATAATTATATTATTGCTGCTTCTGATGATAATGATGACAATCTCGTAGATAATAAAAATGATGACAAAATAATGATTGTAATTATGAAAATGTTGATGATTATAATAAAGATGTTGATGATGATCATGAAGATGATAAGGATGATGTTGATGATGATGATGATGATGATGATGCTGATGATGATGATGATGATGATAATAATGATGATAATTATGATGATGATGATAATGTTAATGTTGATGATGATATTATTAATGATGATAGTATGAATGTAATAAGGATGATCATAATGGCGATATTAATAATCATATTGCTGCTTCTAATGATGATAATGAAGATGACGTAGAAAACATTAATGATGGCACAAATAATAGTTGTAATTATGAAAATGATGACGATTTTAAAGATAACAATGACGATGATGATTATAATGCTGATGAGGATGAAGTTGATGATAATGATGATGTTAATGCTGATGATATTGTTGATGATGATAATGATGATGATGATAATGATGATGATGATGATGATAATGTTAATGTTGACAATAATATTATTTATAATGATAGTATGGATGTTAATAAGGATGATTATAATTGCGAAATTAATAATTATCACACTTTTGCTTTTGATAATGATGATGTCGATGACGTACATAATTTGAATGATGACAAAAATAATGATTGTAATCAATAAGATGATTATGATTATGATGAAGATGATGATGATGATGATGATGATGATGATGATAAAGATGATTATAATGATGATGATGATAATGATGATGACAATGATGATGATAATGTTGATGATGATGATGATAATTACGTTGATAATGATGATGATGATGATGATAATGACGATATTAATTACGATAATAATGTCAATATTTATAATAATCATAACAAAAAAATAGTGATAATAATAATAACAAAGATTTTAAGGATCACTTCAATCATGATAATGTTGATGTTGATAATAATGATGATTATAATAATAATGATGATAATAATAATGATGATGATGATGATGATGATAATTATGATGATAATGATATAATGATGATATTGATGATGATGATGATGTTAATGTTGATAGTAATATTATGTTTAATAATAGTACGGATCTTAATAAGAATGATACTAATAGCGATAATGGTTATGATAATAATATTGCTGCTCCTGATGACGATGATAACGATGACGTAGATAATATAAATGATGACAAAGATAATTTTTCTAATGCTAACAATTATAATAATACTAATGCTATTAATAAAAGTGATAATGGTCGAAGTGATAAGAATGCTGATCATGATAAATAATATAATAATGATAATAATGTTAATAATAATGATAATAACGGTACTAATAACGCTGATGATAATAAATACAATAATAACAACGATGATGATAATAATAATAATGGCAATGGTGACAATAATTATAACAATAAAAATAATAATAAATATAATAATAAAGATTTTGACGATCGCTTCGATCATGATAATATTAAGGATGACAATGATAATGATGATGATTATGATAATAATGATGAGAATGATAATGATGATTATGATGATGATGATGATGATGATGATGATGATGATAATGATGATGATGATGATGATGATGATGATGATTTTGATGATGATGATAATGATAATGTTAATGTGAATGTTGATTAGAATATTATTAATTATGAAAGAATACATGTTAATGAGGATGATTATAACGGCTATAATAATAATTATAATATTGCTGCTTCTGATGATGATGATGACGATCTCATAGATAATAAAAATGATGACAAAATAATGATTGTAATCATGAAGATGGTTATAATTATAATGATGATGTTGATGATGATCATGACGATAATAAGGATAATGTTGATGATGATGATGATGATGATGCTGATGATTATTATAATGTTGATGATGATGATGATAATAATGATGATAATGATGATAATTATAATAATAATACTTATAATGTTAATGTTGATTATGATATTATTTATAATGATAGTATGAATGTAAATGAGGATAATCATAATGGCGATAATGATAAACATAATATTGCCGCTTTTAATATTAATAATGACGATGACATAGATAACATAAATGATGACGAAAAAAATATTTGTAATTATGAAGATAATGTCAATTTTAAAGATAATAACAATGATGATTATGATGATGATGAGAATGATGTTGATGATGATGATGATGTTGATGCTTATGATAATGATAACGATAATGATGATGATGATGATGATAATAATGATGATAATGACGATGATGATGATGATGATGACAATGATGATAATGTCAATGTTGATTATAATATAATTTATGATGATAGTATGGATGTTAATGAGGATGTTTATAACGGCAATACTAATTGTATTATTATTGCTGCTTCTGATGATGATTATGACAAGACGTAGATAACATTAATAATGACAAAAATGATAATTCTAATCATGCAAATGATAATGATTATATTAATGATGATGATGATGATCATGATGAAAATAAGGATGATCTTGATGATGATGATGATGATAATGCTGATGATAATGAAAATGTTGAGTATAATATTGTTAATAATGATAGTATGGATGTTAATGAGGATGAAAATAATGGCGATGGTATAAATCATAACATTTTTGCTTCTGATTATGATGATAACGATGACGTAGATAATGATAATTATGTCAAAAATGATGATCGTAATTATAAAGATGATTATGATTATGATGATGATGATTATGATGATGATAATGATGATTATGACGATAATGATGATGATGATAATGATGATAAAATTGATTATAATGATGATGATGATGATGATGATGATGATAATGTTGAGGATAATGATGATGATGATGATGATGATGATAATGATGATGATGATGATGATGATATGAATGATGATGATGATGATATGAATGATGATAATGGTAATGATAATAATGTTAATGTTGATAATTATATTATTTATAATAATAGTATTATTGTTAATAAGGATAATAATAATGACCATAATAAGTATTATAATATTGCTGCTCATGATAATGATGATGACAATATCGTGTATAATATTAATGATGACAAAAATAATGATTGTTATCATAAAGATATTTATGATCATAATGATGATGTTGATGATGATGAGGATGATGATGATGATGATGATGATTACGATGATCATGTGAATATTAATAATAATTATAACAAAAAAAATAGTGATCATTATAATAACAAAGATTTAAAGTATCGCTTTGATCATGATAATGTTGATGTTGATAATAATGATGATTATGATGATAATGATGATAAAG